>NC_135764.1:16164878-16184563 GCF_052425735.1 Oculina patagonica | reverse complement strand
TGGGTCTCCATTGAGAGTCAAATTCCCACCCTACACCAGGTCCTCTCCACTTTCCAAGTTGGGGACTGAGTAAAATTTTTCACAAAGAGGATTGTTGTGGATGTCAAAATCCCAACCCAGGTAACACAGGTAGAGCCCCACTAAGTCAAATTCCTGTGTTTTCCCCGCCCCACTTCCGCCCATCCTGGGACAAACCATTGCTAAGTGTATTATGCACCAATCAATGTTAAGCCCGAGGGGGGTGGGGTCGGCTGACCACGGGATTTTGATCGTGAGCGCTGTCCCCAGGGTGGGGATTTTGATCGTACCTGATGCCCCCAGGGTAGGGATTTTGGTCATTTATAGAAGGTTTGAAGGACATCTGACCACCTTTCATGGGGATTTTGACCAATTATTTTGTCCCAGGGGTGGGGAATTTGACATTTTTTTTATAGAAAATGTCAAAATCCCCACCCCTCGCCCTACCCCGACCCCCTTCGGGCTTAACATTGATAGGTGCATTATATCCCCTCCCTCTGTAGTGGATGGGCCAAGGTGCATTCCAAGTGAAGTTCACGCCAAAGATTTGCCAAGTTTATGCCAAAATGTTTAAGAATTGTATTGAAAAAGGCAAAGATGCACACCGAGAATCTTCGGCATTACTTGCATGGAATGCAGCCTGGCTGAAGGGGCTTCGGCATGCTTTGATCTTTCAAATATTTCAGAAGGGGTTAGGTGGAATGGTGGCTCTTTTCTGATGGGGTTAAGAGAACTTGGGTTATTTCTGAGTGGGGCATCATGTCAGCACTTTGATATTTTCTTTTTTTTCTTTCTCTTCTTGTCAACCAGGGGGGTGGGGTGGATATAAAACCAAATGGCTGTGGCAAGTACAAGAAAGAGTTAGAGAGAATTGTAAGAAACTCAGCAAGTTTGCCAATTTTTAAGAAGTGTATTTTTTCTGCTTTTTATAATTAAGTATTTTTAATCCTTGTAGTGTAATACATGTTGTAAATATTTTATATATTTCTGTTTTAGCTCTAATTTATTATTTTAATTGTATCATTATATAATATATATCTAGTGTTAGGACCTCTATGTAAACCACTTGAAGTGATGGAGCTTCCTAATAAAAGATTGTTATTTAAAGAGAAGAAATATACGCCTACAATAAATGGGAAAAATGCTATTAATACATATTGTAACTGATAATATTGACCAAGTATTATAGAATATTGATTCTCAAACCTCTAAGGGAAACAAAAATTGGTTTGAAAAATTGTGACTGTGAGTAATGGGGAGAGTGAGGGGGGGGGGGATAGCTTTTGGTTGAAGTTATCAAGAGGTTCAACAAATCAGGATTCCACTGTATCAACAGAGTAGCTGCTTACTGAAAGTCTTCGAGGAACTTTGCCAGGAACTTTGAGGACCATACATGTCTGAAGGATTATTGTGAATAATAATTATCGGTATTAAAGATACTTGCCTTTTTAAAATTGTTATCACGAAGTCAATAAATATCAATCAAAATCATGTGCCAATGGCTAGCAAGCTTCTGACTGGGCTTCTGACTTGGGTATGGTTAGAGAGAATGCAATTTGTGACTTCAAACCTGAATACCCATTCATCTTATCCAGGAGTAAATGTTGTAACAATATTCCTAGCTGGTTCACTTGTGCTAAAGGAACCAAGATAATCTTCAGTAGTGTTGGCTGCTTTGGTCCTGGTGCAGACCTATAGGGGTGGCAAACAATTATTGTTCCTCCAAAAATCATGTAACCTGCAGTAATGCAGAGTCTCACATCTCAATGTTTTTGTGATCCCTTCTCTATACAGTTTTGATTTCTTTTTCTTTTTCTGGCTTGCAGAAAATATATATCTTATTAGATACACTGTTGTGCAAAGTCTAAGATTTACCATTTTCCACCCCTACTTAAATCTATATTAATTTTGTGTGTTTTTTGTCCAATTAATGCATTTTGCTGTCATTTATAGTAATAGAAGTTTACTGATTTTATTCACTCTGTTTTGGTTTGCAGAATAAGGTCACTACAGCTGTGAACCGTTTTGTCCGTGCAACAGAAATGGTCAATAGCTTAGCTTTGTTTAGTAGTAATGAAGAATTAAGCGAGGTTCCAACTTCTGAGTTAAGGTGAGTCTGACATGGTGTTGTATTGTTAAACATTTTACAAATTTAAATTACAAGACCATAATTTTGTAAAAATTATGTGGGGGTCTTGCTTCTTCAAACACTCCGGCTATTATAGTCTGGGTGGATTTATAACAATCTTTATCTGTAATCCTATAGATTTAGTAAAGAAGGCTTGTCATATTTTAGATCCTTCTACACGTGTAAACTTAAATACTTTAATGCATATCATAGCGTGGAGAAACTGTACCCCGACATGGTAAAAAAGGCAAAGTCAATCTTCAAACCTGACGGAAGAGCTGGAGCTTAACTCTTACCTTCCCAGTTTGGCGATTTGAGCAAAGCCTATTGCTAATTTAGTGCACTCTGTTGATAAACATGTCGACTGAGGGGCAGGCTTTTAGCCACGTGGGAGTCTAGGAGTCCTATGGATGGCCTCTTTTCAGAGACATTTAATATGAATAACTGTATACAGAGGGTTTTTTAGCAAATCTGGAAATCTTTAGATACATTTGCACTCATTACTGCAGAAAAACACCTTGCATGCTCCTCAGGCCCTCCTACATGTATGGGGATAAAGTCAGGCCTTAAAAAAATTTTGGATTCCCACTTTTTAAATCCTGGCTAAAAGCCTGCTGAGGGATAATTATGTTCTGTTTCTTTGAAACAATGGTGGTCTTACCCAGTTTTATTTGGCAAAATGAAAACCAGAACTTCAAGCAACTCACTCAAGCAAATTTGAAATGAAAAATGCAAGTTCCTGTGATTAAACTGTCAATCAGTATTGGTACATGTACATCGCACTGTAACATTGCAGAGTTTCCATCAAAAGGACATCCCCTTTGACTGTGAAGTACTGGTATGCAAAAACAAGAAGTTTACTGCCTATGATAATTATTTTAACTATAATCACTTTAATTCCTTGCCTCAGATTTCTTTTGCTTCCTGCATTTCTTGGAGATCTGTTCCTTAAACAAATGGGGTCTGATAGAATGACTACACTTAACATTGCAAAGGTGTGTTGTAAGCTGAAAGCAGAAAGTTATAATTTAAAATTAGAAATTTTTTCAATGATTGATATAGAATTGTTTATCTTTATTCTAATAATTTGCGTTGGACATACCTCTGGCATAATTTGTACACTGTCCACTCGAATTTATTTCTCCCAACCTAAGCCATTGGTATGGCTAATTATTTTCAATTTCAGAACATTGTCAACTATTGCGCCTTATTCGTTGTCAACTATTGAGCCTTATTTGCCCTGAAAAGGGCTTGATAGTCCAAAATTTGGTGGTTTTCAAACTTTGTATCCATTATGATTTAAGTGTTTTTACTGTTGACATACATATACATGTATATTTTAATTTAGGAAAGAAAATGTTTTTGATATCTTTAGATAGTTTGAGTATTTCTGGGTTTGTGTGATTGTTGTTTTTCTGATTTAACCATTGTACTTTTATCATTCTCTAGATTTATTTTGTGGATTATTTAAAGAGATGCAAAAATTATGGAGTGACAGATAAGGTGAATATGACTGATGTCATATTGCTTAAAAGGTTTAATTTCTATCAATTTGTTTACAATTGTATAGACTGTACATACTACAAAGATTTTGGGCTGCTTTCCAAAGACTTCAAAAAATTATCCAACTACATGTATAATCATTTGATCATTTCCAATCATTTTCTTACTATTTCCAAAGATTTCTGTGGAAGAGACATTGTACAGTTGTATTAAGTTTTTTGACCATAACAAGAAGCTGTCATTAACATAGAAGTGATGTGACATTTATCGTTGGATTTTATGAACAAAATGGACAGGAGCTTGCTTTGTTAATGTACACGTAGCCTGAGTGAACAGTCAAGTGAGTGGGGAAAATCTTGAAACCCTCTGCTGTGGCTTCATTAACATCTAGAACACATAAGCACATGTTGTCTATTTCTTGAATCAAATTGCTAAATACAGTTGTTTGATTCATTGAGCCAAGCGGCCAATACCACCGGAGCTTATCCTGGTTTCTGTAGCATTAAGCGACTATGAGTATTCTACAATCCCACTTATAAGATTCCTTCCTTATACTCCCCCCCTCCCCAGTTATAGGGCCATCTACCTGTAGACAAAAAATAAATCAATATAAGCAAACATATATACTTCTGGATATAAGTGCCCCCGTTTATAAGCCATCCAAGACCCCTTGCAAAATTGTTTCAACCCAGGGCTTTTAAGTGGGATTTTACCACCCCCCCCCCCCAGATGGGATGCTAGCCTATCGTAGCAACACCCCCAGCATTAATTTGCCAGTACTCATTTATTCACATGGTTTCGAGAGAGGCACAGTGAGAGAAAAGTGTTTTGCCCAAAAGCACAACACAATTTCCCCAGCCAGGGCTCGAACCTGGACAGTTCAATCCAGAGTCAAGCACGCTAATCATAAGGCCACTCTGTCTCCCACAGTTGTTTGATATGCGTTGTTAACACGTGTTTACCTTGTAAAGGACCTCTCAAGATACATTGAAACATCAAATACACCTGAAGTGACAGAAAAAAGTATTAATCAAATGACCAACAGTCGTCAAGAAAAAATAGCAAGATATAAAGAACAGAAAGAACAGGAAAGAAGCCTCAAGGTAAAAATACTGTTCATAATTTTCATTCTAGTTTCAAGTCTGGCATCTTGAATACCTGTATGAATGATTCTGTTTAGTTTTCCACACATTTGTGTCAGTCTTGCCACAGACCTTACACACAAATATGTGGAAAATGTACTGTGATGTGGGTAGACATGGTTGGAGCCAATGGGTTAAGAATAATTATTCTTAACCCAATGGCTCCATGCCAGCCAAAACCAGCCCTGATGAATGTTTCTCTTTGTTCCACTTGTGACGTCATCATCTTTGATCAAATCAAAGTCTCTTCGAGATATCGACGTTTTTGCATGAAGTATGAGTCGAAGGTTTATCCTGTGCATTGTTCTTCGAACTTATCATGACAGTTTCTTTGTAGTTTAGTTTAACAATTTCCTATCTTCGCGGAAATGCAGCCATATAATTTTGTCAAAAATGGCTCGTCCGCGCCGGGTATTTATACACATATTCCTTAACATTGCACAAATAAACAGTGCAAATTTCACCGAGATCTGACAATTCTATACTTTAAAATTGCAAGGACCATTCGAGGCAGTCGATTACGGCAGCGAAATTAGCAAATGAAACAGCAAAATATGCGTTTGACAGTTTATTTTTGCGACGCCATATTTGAATTGTTATAGGTAGACCGCTGTTCAATGCGTTCAAGGCAGTATCCTTACGATTGCTCCACGAAAAAGCACAAAAAAAATATGGATATTTCCGACTACTGTCGGAGAAAACATTGTGCATATAATTGCGGCGTAAACAAATCGTTACACTCAAGCTGCGTTTTGTCTAGGCTCTGCGAGGGTCGGATATCAAGACCCAGGATTAAACAAAAGCCATATATACAGTGAATGCTTTCGAATTATATTTGAAGATGAAATACGAAAGAATTTTGCTGTCTTTGACTGAAATTCCACTCGAACTGCGTAGATACGATCGCATGTTGTAAAGCCGATTCATGCAACATTGCTGTCAACGGCTCAACGCGAGGTCTTGTCCCTAACGACCTAGGCTGATGATGCATGTAGCGACCAAATTTGGCCTAATTTTTAACCGCTCCTAAGCTAAAAGAAGCCCCCATCTCTTGCATTTGTTTTAACTTCAATGATATCTTTGAAGAGAGTGAGTTTTTTGGTATGGTTTATTTTTGACGTTTGTAATTTTTAAACGATGTAAGTGCTAGTGATTATTTATTCGTGTTTTAGTTACGCAATCCATTGTTTGTGCGGCGCGTTTTATAGATCGCCTTTCAGACACACGTGCGTTGAGATAAGAAAGCTGACATGTCACTTTTAAAATTGTTATATAACGTTTGTAAATGTGACAAGTCAGGTTTTTTCCACGAGATCGCAAGTGATCACCCACAGCGGAAAGTAATCCCTTGAGAAATTAAAACAGTCCCTTGAGAAATTAAAAAAGTCCCTTGAGAGTTTACAAATATGTGGTTCCAAATCTTGTCCACATAACCCCTATTCTACCATTTTAGCTTGTAAACAAGCAAAAACGTCGAAAAAAAGGCATCACTTGTACTCAATCTCTACAGGGCGGAAAAGGTCTATCCAATGATGCCCAAATTGGAGTGATTGGGTCAATTGTGCTTGACATACCCACAAACATGCTTAGACATTTAAGTGAACAACTCATAGGAGAATTTGCCTCAACCACCCTTGGCTCAACAATGGTGAGCATTTCCTGTTTGGATGACGCTTTCTCTGAAATTCCTGATCTGCAAGCAAGCCCAGTGGAAGGCCAACAACTGTAGGAAACGATTAGAAAAGAAGAAAAAGAAAAAGCATGGAAAAAAAACACGAAAAAAATAAAAAGCCTAAAGTGAAAGGGCACTTTCTAATCCAAAATCTCCAAACTTTGCCATTTGTGCGTGCCTGGGCAAAAATGTCATAAAACGTGATGCTATTGGAAAGAAAGGCATGCCCCTTCATGCTGCAAGTGGTTTTGAGAAGGTTGGAGCTTACTAATACTGTAGCTCATAACTGACCCAAAAAATCTTTTTTAAAAAATCTCTGGGAGTCAAAGGGTGCATGAAAATGTAGCAAAATTACTTTGAGTCGGAATCATGACTGGTTTCGACTAAAAATAGTAAACAAAAGAGCCAAAAACTTTGAGGAGAAGAAAAAGTAGAGAGAACAAGCAAACTTTGACAAATTTTGTTTAAGCTCAAATGCAGTCAAAAATACCAGCTAGAGATGAAATTGTGAAAAATTTGCAAGGCCAGAAGTTAAAAGCAGTCAACACCAACAATTAAATGCTACTAACTTTCTGTTAGTTCATGAAAGAGGCTAGAGAAATTGAAAACATACCTGCCAGTGATCTTGACCTTCTCTTGTCCAAATGTTTCAATGCTGTTCCCAAGCTGAATGTCAGCAAGTACAGACCATTAACATTAAGCAAATTTAATTTTGGCCATTTTAATAAACATCTTGTTAACCAAGCTTAGTCAATCTGCATGGGAAAATTTTGACCTCGGTCAAGTCGTTCCCACACCGACCTCCTGCTCGGTTAATAAGAATTAATTATCACACCGCCACATAGAAAAACATGTAATGTAAGCTTACTTGTGTAGGTCTGGCCAGATTGGTTGATGTGAGCCAGTCTGGCCCTGCACACATCAACAATTTATTAAGCACACATAATTGGAACATTCACCAATAAGTTTTCAAAACATTTGCAACAAAATCAAACTCAATAATTGACTGAATTGGGTTAGGCCAAGAGATACATGTTACATGTGTACAATCTAATAGAAATACATGTTATACAGTGTATTGTAATGTTATGAAGTAATTTTATTTTCCATGTTGTTTGCCAGTATAACAGTATTTTAACAGCATAACAGTCTTTTTTGATTTTTTCAGCTGTTGTTTGAAACTTGATTTATAATGCATAACAGTGTGCAACTTGATTGATTACTACTTTGTAGGAACTCAGAAACATCCTCAAAGAATCATCTTCAGCTGATGAAGATACCCAGGTACTTTACATTTTCTTGGAAGAACATGATACCTAGGGTTAACAACATGGGGGCTTTCCCTTTCCTCTCCAGGACAACTGGAGTGTTGAACCTCTATTAAGACCTTCTTTTTCATGTACCGGTAAAAGTGTCAGAAAAGGTTGTTTTATGTGTCTTTTTTGTCACATTTGGAAGCCTCGTTCTTTGTTCAGCCATTCTAATATGCATACTTGTCTTCTTGTTGATAATATGTTCAGGAAATGAAAGATATTCATTTGATCACTGACTGAACTGTGCAGTGTGGGTGACCTGTGGTATGAACATTAAGCAATCTGTGTAATGAACAGTGTTTTTTTTGTTTGCAGCGAAGCTATTATGTTCTTTTGTTGAAGTTGTGGGTGAATAAGGCTGTTGAACATCTTTCAAGTCTGCATAGTAAGTTTTATTTTGTTCTTAATTTCTTGTTCCATTTCTTGAAATGTCTAGTTCAAGTTATAATATTCATAAGGCCTTGCAGTATTCAGAGGTGCTGATACCCACTGTGAAATTTTAGTGTCTTTGCCCAAGAACACAGAACAGTGACCCTGGCCAGCACTCAAAGCTGGACTGCTTAATCTGGAATCCAACACCACTTGTGCCATTGCATCTCCCAGTGAATGCAGTTCTGACATTTTAACTTTATATGTAAAATTGTAGGTGAAATGGAGATCCTTGAACACATGAAGACAATGAAAGGAAAAGAAGGTGACAGTAATCAACAAAACAAGCCTCCTGACGCAAAGGTGGGTGTAACAGTCATTTTGTGCAGCTTTTTGTGAGTACCTTTCGATCCTAAGATATCAGAGAGCAGACTTGCTGGGAGAACAGTGGTCTGCATGGGTATCTGACAAGAAATGATTTAATTCTTTCCTGAAAATATTTTTTTGTGTCCCACTTACCGTTATGCAGACTTCCTCTTTCCCAACAATACTATGCTTGTATATCTAACAGGACTGCTGATTTCCTAAGATATTACACTTGTTTTTTAGCCTCAACAGAGCTTTAAACCAATCCTGATAACCAGGGAGATGATTAAGGTATGTAATAGTGCTACAGACCAGAGCCGGGTTGTTCAAAAGCGGATTAACACTAACCCTGGATTAATAGTTCATTTAGGGTTTAATTCTTCTTGTGTTAAAATTTTTTCTGTTTTTTTTTTTTTAATGTGTTTTCAAGTGTTTTCTGGAGTTTGAGATTAGTTAATGTCACAACCAGAGGAGAGAAAATATAAACAGAAAATTACACTGAAAGTTAAAAAAACTGAATAGGTACTTTGATGGGATGAGACGAATCAGCTTAAACTGAAAGCCTGTGTAGTTTTATCTTCACTTATTTTCAACATCATGTTCTTGTTTAGTTGCCAAATAAGTTCTGGCTATCCCAGGAAAGTTTCTTTTTATAGTACACTTTCATGTTTTAGTCTATACAGTGAACGTATGTTTGATTTACTTGTCAGGACAAAGTATTTGGTGCAGGCTATCCCAGTGTTCCAACCATGTCACAAGAGGAATTCCTAGAGAAGGAAATTCTGGAGGGAAAAGTTGTCCTGGAATACAAAGGGTAAGCAATTTGTACTTTTTTGACACTTCAGTCGCAGTCAGTTTTTGAACTTGCTTTTAACATGAGCAAAAGTTCTTTTAGCCACGTTGATATCATGAATGTATTGAGAATAGGAACTTCATCAGGTTCAAATATCTCTAATTTCTCTTCTTCCACAAATTTCTAATTACATTAACGCAATTGACCACACTTTCTATGGGTTTACCTATCAATAAAAAAAATCAATCAAAACTTTATTTATCGAGGGTGACACGTAATAGTATTTCAACTAATAAATTTGTTGCCCTCTTCAATGTACCAAACGTTAAAAATCTACTATAAACAATAATCTGATTTAAAATCTAGTTAAAACCTGATTAAAAATCGGAATGTAAGTAAAAAATTTAAAAGCTAAGCTACAATGTTAATCCAAAAATTGTTACTAAAATATATCAATCTAAAAATTATTATCTAAAAAAGGAGTAAAAATCTTATTATTGAGCTGACTTAATTTAAAATATTTGTACAAAGCATTCTTAAGGATATTTACAAATGAAGAATTCCAACATTTAGTAGTCGTTGCAGAAAACGTGCGACCTCCCTCTTTCGCTCTATTTGATCTCGTCGGTAAAATGGTAAAATTAGCGCCCCGTGTATTCTTATTGTGCTGGGTGTTATTCAGTCTTAATAAATTGTTTATGTATAATGGGTAAGCACCCATAATCCTTTTGTGAGCTATTGTACATCTTTTTATATCAGCCTCGATGTAATATGGTACCCATCCTAAAGTATTAAATAGTTCTACAGTGCTATGGCGTTGTTGGGCGTCAAGGATAATACGAGCACAGCGTTTTTGCAGCCTGAATATCTTACTTATGTTGTCGTGGCTGCAGCAGCTGGACCAGCGCCATAAACCCATGCGCGATGTTGGTAGAACACGAGAAAAGCTTGTAGATCACTTTCGTGTTCTACAAACATCCGGCATGGGTTTATTGCGCGGGGTGATAAAAAATTCCTATTCCATTCTGTTTTATGCCATTTCCACACATTCTAGACCCTTCCCGAAAATTTTATCACCCAGTTCTTTCCTTGTCTCCTTCCCAGCTTTTCGACAAAATAGCAACTGTCGCTTTTTTGTCAGTAGGAGTCTAAACTACTGGGGTCAGGCAAAAGGAAAGGAGTGTGGCTCAGGTTCCAGCAGCCGTGACGACCCAATTAGACAACACCTAGTTATAAAACGTTTTGATTAATGCACTTATCGTTTATTTTTTACTAGTGACCAAAAGCAGGAGAAGAAGAAAAGTGATGATGAGTCCGACAGCGAGGATGACCCAGCTAAACTACAGAAGAAGAGGGACTGGGATGAATGGAAAGATGGTGAGTTGAACAGTTTATTGATTTTATATTACCCAATTACGTAAAACTGATTGGTCGAGACAAAGGACGTTTTCCAATTTCCAATTTACTGGGAATACTGGGCTCCTGATTGGCTAACCATCTGCGTTCGGATTTTGAACTGATGTGATTTATACTCAACACTTTCCAGCCTGATATTTTTTACCTTTTTTTCATTTAAAATGAAATAAAACCAAGTTTGTTGGTAAAAAATAACTGATGAATTAACGATTGGTTCATGCTTTAGCATTCACTATCGAGTTATGGATGCACGTGGGAAGTTTGGAGAGCACGAAAAAAGCGTAAGAGTTACTCGAGGCGATAGCCGAGGGCAACTCTACCTTCTTGGCCAGCTAAAAGTATGAACCAACTGTTTTATAACATTGTCTGTGGAAATGTACTTCAAAAACCGCGAATTTCTGACGAAGCGATTTGCTCGCGCTATCAGCGTGCACTATTGCATTACGGTTGACACTTACCGTTACACCGGCGGCGCGGCTCTGCTAGCTATGTTATAACCTAAATTAGGCAGTTGAATGAACAAGGAATTTTTCGTTCGAATATTCGAACATATGCCAAAATGTTGCGTTCCCATGCAAAGCTTTAGAAATCGAATCTTTGTAACAAAAGACCTCTTACAAGCAAACTTTATATTGGTGTTCTCTCTTACTGAGTTTGCACCGCCTATAGTATGTGTTTTATCATAAACCAAAGACCTAATTTGTACGTTGATTGTTTTTTAGACCATCGTCGTGGTTGGGGAAACAGAGAGAACATGGGCTGAAGTGACGACAGATCCAAAAAAAAGACAAATCGTCCAGTGTAACGCCATTACGACGGCGACTCTGCGTCACGCTTTCCTAGGTTGACAAACTGATCACAGAACAAGAACTTTTTGATCAGTGGATAGGACCTGAGCTCCCACTTTTATTTTATATGAAGGTGGAATTCGTTAATTTTAATTTCAGTCAACTAAGAGACTGCAGAGACGAGTGGGAACGGAGTATCTGTCATCTTTATTATCAGCCTTATCACCCCACCCCTCCTTCCACAGTAAGACATTTTGACTGTCATGACTGTCTTCTGCCCCTCTCTTTGACTCTCCAGAAGAATAGTAAAACTCTTACATGTACGTGTTTAAGGTTGAGGTTCAGCAGTTTCTTTAGGAACCAATCATTTTTATTCGCCAATGTCGGACTGAGATCTCATTGAATCTTGTACTTAAACACACGAAAGACGTATGAATAAAAATGCCTTGACTTGCCTCCGGTGTGTTTCGTTTGCTTGTTTTTTTTTTTTTTTCAATTGTTACCTGAAGTTACTTGACTTGACAGTATAGGATATTCAACTGTACTAAATACCACCTATCACAGAACGACAGTTCTAAGAACGATAGAAGAAAGGATGGCTGAACTAAATGTACAATAAACAAGCACTGAAGGAACATATTTTCATGCATCAACGAACCTTGTGTAAAAGAAACGTAACGTTTCTATCGTTCAATGTTGATGTATTATCGAGTAGACATTAATATAAAAAAAATATTTAAAGAAATGTAGTTGTATTATTATTAATTTTAGTTTGTAAATTGTGTATTGGTTGGTTGACGATTTATAAGTGATTTAAAAAGTTAATGCGCGCTAAGGGAAAGTACGTGTAAAGTTTCAAAAAGAACGCCTTGGAAGTAACAGAAGTAACAAATAAATATCGTCAAACCACTATCGAAATATGTTATCCCCCTATTTTGTAACGTCCTGTGTCAGTATCGTAGCGTAATTTGTGCAAGTAAAAAAAGAAAACCAAACATCAAAACTAAGAAACGTAGAAACGGAAGAGGAAACAAGGACGGATTGGGGAACACACTAGGGACGCACGAAGGAACCACCCGGGAAAGTATGATGGAAAACACGAGAAAATGCGCTAAGGTAACATGCTGAAGGGAGGGAAACTCTCAGTGGAAGGCAGTAGGGAACCCACGAAGAAACACAGGCAACGAACGAGTTCCATAATGCACAAGGAAAAATGAGGAATAAACTCACAGGGTACCCTGAGGGGGAGGCATGGGAAGCACACAAG
This sequence comes from Oculina patagonica, assembly GCF_052425735.1. Taxonomy (NCBI): domain Eukaryota; kingdom Metazoa; phylum Cnidaria; class Anthozoa; order Scleractinia; family Oculinidae; genus Oculina; species Oculina patagonica. Next base: position 16,171,788 of record NC_135764.1, on the reverse strand, counting down.
GGGACTGGTGTAATACACGGGGTGTGTTAGACTAGTTCATAATTTTTTTTCAGGGTTAGTAAAAAAAATCACTTCGTGCGAGGAGACATTCGATTTTCTCTCACGCTCGCGTGAGTGCTCGCGTGTTCTAAATGTGTGTACATTTCTTTGCCGCTACCTGCAAAACAACAACGAAAAATGACCGCGTAAACCTCAAGAGTTTGTTTTATTTGGAACTGAACGCTTTCTTAACACATGCAGCTGCTTTTAGGTGCCCAACCCGCAGATTACCGGACGAAGAAACTTGGGCTGAATAGAAAATGGTGGTTTTTCCAGAAAAGAGGACAATCTTGCAAGGTAGACTCAAATTTTCGAAAAAAAAATCCCGGAAATAAACATTCGGAAATAAATATTCGATTTTGCTCCTGGAAATTCCGGAATTTTAGGTTGGATAGTTCACATTTCGGAAATTTAAACACTTTCCTGGTTTTCTGGAAACTTTTCCAGGAAATGTCTGTACCGTTTACTCCTGTTCTAAAATTTCCGGAACTTTTGGCCGAATGGAAACGCCAGTAGTCTCTGTCAAAAACAACAAGTTAATTAGCTGTAGCTGCGCTTGTGCTTTGCAACGCTGCGTGCGATGAAGCGTTCGTTTTTAAATTTATCCTGATTTGTATGGACGGAATACATTTTTCCGTTTGTGAGGCAAAAACTCCGTTTCCAAATCTATCCGGCTAAGTGTAAACGGGGCTTTAGAATATAGCCACTGTACACGCCCGATGGAATTTGAGCGGTTTTTCCTTTGTACAGAGCATGGGAAACCATCTTTTACTTGTTATATTAAATAGAATACATGGACCAATAATTCTCTGTAATAACACACAGGCCTACACCTCAATCTTGATTATTTCTTTCTGTGTTCAAGCAGTGTTGGGTGTAGAACATCAACAAAACAATCCTTCTAGACTGGGCATTTGCAAACAATTGCAAAGATGTTTGCAATATACGCTTGGATGCTTGTATTGTATATGCTGCATGATGGTATTTCCCTGTTTTCCAGGCGTGTGAAATGTATGCTAATGTTGTTTTTATGCAAAGTTTGCATGCTCACTAATTATTTGCTTGTCGCGCCTCGACTTGTCACGTTTCGATAAAGTCTCCGACTTCGAACTGTTCAACTGGTCATCTTTCTTAGCCTTGGCTTAGCTGGCTTGCTGTGTGAAAATGACTGAGATTTCAGGAAAACAGGACAAAAAAGTATAAATGTGTTTAAACCGCTGTTTCCAGCCAAGAAAATGAATACGAACAAGGTTATGTTGGAGGAACTGAAAGCAAGGTATGTCACATTGTATTTTCGCTGACATCCTTTGTACTTTTAATGCTGTACTACTGATCAATATACTAACTGAATACGCTATCTACAACTATTACATGTAAACTCGAACCCGTGATATAAAGGAAGACTCAATTTCAAACACTGACATTTACATGTAATGGTATCAAAACAACGATGTCATCCACTGTTAGTTGTCAACAACCCGACAACACTCGCTTAACGAAATTGCAGGGCAGTAGCTAAAAAGAATTATAACTGAGGCAATGTCCATGGCTAAATTCTTGAAAACAACAACATCAACGATAAAATTACGGTGGCAAGTGTCTCGGTCTGCCTCAAAGTGGTTACGATTCAGAATTGGAAAAGGAAACTGCCTATAGTCGTCTTCAACAAGATTATGCCGAGGTCGAGATTTCTATCAAGTGATAGTTGACGAGGCCGACGGCCGAATCAACAATCACCTTGTAGAAATTGAAATCGAATAATCAAAATGTTTTAGTAGAATTCTATCAAATTTTTATTGAAATAATGACTTCTAATTGTTTTCTTACATATATATGAACCTGCATTAAACTTCACGCTAAGGGAAATCGCACGCGCGGACTGACTTGTATTTTTAAAACTTTCCATTGTGTACGCACGTTCATCAGTTTATTCAGTAATTTTGCGTTTTAAACGCGGATGTCATGTTTATATGCCTAAATCCACGTGGTTTATGTCTTATATCCATAATAGCTTAATTGGAAATTCTTTTAATTTTGTTTGACTTAAAGGTGTTTGCCGGTTGCAAGTTGGAAGAGCAAGGAGCAACTTTTTTTAGATGTTTTTTCAATCTTCCAATGATCTTAACATTTGCAGGTAGGAGTCATTGTCATTTGTTAACAACAATATAATTATTCAGAGAATGGCTTTATTTTGGAATTAAGAATTATGATGGTGTCCTTATACATTGTTAGCATTCCCCGTGTGGTTTTCTAATCGTTGGCACAGCAGCTCAGTAAAATAGGATTAGGTGGTTTTGCTGTTCAATAATAGCGTATTTTAGCTCACTTTTTAAAAGTGACGTTTGTCCAGAAATGACGTTTTTAGCATACTTGTCAGTTTCTGTTCACGTTTGCAGCTTACTTGTTATAGTTGCTGCGTACTCAAGGGAGACATTTGTTTTCTCTTTTTTTCAATTACAGTACCCTTATAAATGACGTTTTTAGCTGACATGATGTGTTTTCCTTACAGTCATATATAATTCTTTTAGCTTACTTGTTACAGTTGCTGTGCGCTCACAATTTAAGGTTTAAGCTTTCTTGTTACTATTCTTGTGCGCTCTCAGACTGATGTCGTTTTTAGCTTACACATAATATTCTACTTGTGCTCATATTGATGTGCACTCACAACTTACCTTTTGATCCTCACAAATAACCTACACTGGTTACATTGCTGTGCTATATTTTTCATTATTTAATGAATATTTTATTTACAACAAAAGCACTACATTGCTGTGCTTTTGCAAATTGCGTTTTTTAGCCTGCTTGTGTTAGGTGTACGGCAACAATCGTGTTATTTTAACTTACTTTTCACAGTTGCCTCTTCCTTACAGGATTTAAAATATTTTTTCTGCATCTGCCGTGAGCTTACAACTGGTATTTTTAGCCTGCTTTTTGCAATTGCCGTTCGATAACAAGTGTTGTTTTTTAGCATGCTTCTTCCAGTTATCTTGCGCTCTTAGCTGAACAAAAAGCACAGCATTTACAAATATTTGAAAGCTATTAGCCTTGCGCTCACAAATGACGTTTGAAGGTTGTTTGTTATATTAGCCTTACGCTCACAAATGCCGTTTGAAGGTTACTTGTTATATTAGCCTTGCGCTCACAAATGACGTTTGAAGGTTACTGGTTATATTTGCCTTGCGCTCACAAATGACGTTTTAAGGTTACCTGCTATATTAGCCTTGCGCTCACAAATGACGTTGGAAGGTTACTTGTTATATTTGCCTTGCGCTCACAAATGCCGTTTGAAGGTTACTTGTTATATTAGCCTTGCGCTCACAAATGCCGTTTTAAGGTTACCTGCTATATTAGCCTTGCACTCACAAATGGCGTTTTAAGGTTACTTGTTATATAAGCCTTGCGCTCACAAATGCCGTTATAAGGTTACTAGTTATATTCGCCTTGCGCTCACAAATACCGTTTGAAGGTTACTTGTTATATTAGCCTTGCACTCACAAATGACGTTTTGAAGGTTACTTGTTATATTTGCCTTGCGCTCACAAATGCCGTTTGAAGGTTACTTGTTATATTTGCCTTGCGCTCACAAATGACGTTTGAAGGTTACTTGTTTTGCCTTGCACTCACAAATGCCGTTTGAAGGTTACTTGTTATATTTGCCTTGCGCTCACAAATGCCGTTTGAAGGTTACTTGTTATATTTGCCTTTCGCTCACAAATGCCGTTTGAAGGTTACCTACTATATTTGCATTGCACTCACAAATGACGTTTGAAGATTACCTGCTATATTAGCCTTGCGCTCACAAATGCCGTTTGAAGGTTACTTGTTATATTTGCCTTGCGCTCACAAATACCGTTTGAAGGTTACTTGTTATATTAGCCTTGCGCTCACAAATGCCGTTTTAAGGTTACCTGCTATATTAGCCTTGCACTCACAAATGGCGTTTTAAGGTTACTTGTTATATAAGCCTTGCGCTCACAAATGCCGTTATAAGGTTACTTGTTATATTTGCCTTGCGCTCACAAATGCCGTTTTCAGGTTACCTGCTATATTAGCCTTGCACTCACATATGCCGTTTTAAGGTTACTAGTTATATTCGCCTTGCGCTCACAAATACCGTTTGAAGGTTACTTGTTATATTAGCCTTGCACTCACAAATGACGTTTTGAAGGTTACTTGTTATATTTGCCTTGCGCTCACAAATGCCGTTTGAAGGTTACTTGTTATATTAGTCTTGCGCTCACAAATGCCGTTTGAAGGTTACTTGTTATATTTGCCTTGCGCTCACAAATAACGTTTTAAGGTTACTTGTTATATTAGCCTTGCGCTCACAAATGCCGTTTTGAAGGTTACTTGTTATATTAGCCTTGCGCTCACAAATGCCGTTTAAAGGTTACTTGTTATATTAGCCTTGCGCTCACAAATGCCGTTTTGAAGGTTACTTGTTATATTAGCCTTGCGCTCACAAATGCCGTTTGAAGGTTACTTGTTATATTAGTCTTGCGCTTACAAATGCCGTTTTAAAGGGTTACTTGTTATATTAGCCTTGCACTCACAAATGACGTTTTGAAGGTTACTTGTTATATTTGCCTTGCGCTCACAAATGCCGTTTGAAGGTTACTTGTTATATTAGTCTTGCGCTCACAAATGCCGTTTGAAGGTTACTTGTTATATTTGCCTTGCGCTCACAAATGCCGTTTGAAGGTTACTTGTTATATTAGTCTTGCACTCACAAATGCCGTTTTGAAGGTTACTTGTTATATTAGCCTTGCACTCACAAATGCCGTTTGAAGGTTACTTGTTATATTTGCCTTGCGCTCACAAATGCCGTTTGAAGGTTACTTGTTATATTAGCCTTGCACTCACAAATGCCGTTTTGAAGGTTACTTGTTATATTAGCCTTGCACTCACAAATGACGTTTTGAAGGTTACTTGTTATATTTGCCTTGCGCTCACAAATGCCGTTTGAAGGTTACTTGTTATATTAGTCTTGCGCTCACAAATGCCGTTTGAAGGTTACTTGTTATATTAGCCTTGCACTCACAAATGACGTTTTAAGGTTACCTGCTATATTAGCCTTGCACTCACAAATGCCGTTTAAAGGTTACTTGTTATATTAGCCTTGCGCTCACAAATGCCGTTTGAAGGTTACTTGTTATATTAGCCTTGCACTCACAAATGACGTTTTGAAGGTTACTTGTTATATTAGCCTTGCACTCACAAATGACGTTTTGAAGGTTACTTGTTATATTTGCCTTGCACTCACAAATGCCGTTTTGAAGGTTACTTGTTATATTAGCCTTGCGCTCACAAATACCGTTTGAAGGTTACTTGTTATATTAGCCTTGCGCTCACAAATGCCGTTTGAAGGTTACTTGTTATATTAGCCTTGCACTCACAAATGACGTTTTGAAGGTTACTTGTTATATTAGCCTTGCACTCACAAATGACGTTTTGAAGGTTACTTGTTATATTAGCCTTGCGCTCACAAATGCCGTTTAAAGGTTACTTGTTATATTAGCCTTGCGCTCACAAATGCCGTTTGAAGGTTACTTGTTATATTAGCCTTGCACTCACAAATGACGTTTTGAAGGTTACTTGTTATATTAGCCTTGCACTCACAAATGACGTTTTGAAGGTTACTTGTTATATTTGCCTTGCACTCACAAATGCCGTTTGAAGGTTACTTGTTATATTTGCCTTGCACTCACAAATGACGTTTTGAAGGTTACTTGTTATATTAGTCTTGCGCTCACAAATGACGTTTTAAGGTTACCTGCTATATTAGCCTTGCACTCACAAATGCCGTTTTGAAGGTTACTTGTTATATTTGCCTTGCACTCACAAATGCCGTTTTGAAGGTTACTTGTTATATTAGCCTTGCACTCACAAATGACGTTTTGAAGGTTACTTGTTATATTAGCCTTGCACTCACAAATGCCGTTTTGAAGGTTACTTGTTATATTTGCCTTGCACTCACAAATGCCGTTTTGAAGGTTACTTGTTATATTTGCCTTGCACTCACAAATGCCGTTTTGAAGGTTACTTGTTATATTAGCCTTGCGCTCACAAATGCCGTTTGAAGGTTACTTGTTATATTAGCCTTGCACTCACAAATGACGTTTTGAAGGTTACTTGTTATATTAGCCTTGCACTCACAAATGACGTTTTGAAGGTTACTTGTTATATTTGCCTTGCACTCACAAATGCCGTTTTGAAGGTTACTTGTTATATTAGCCTTGCACTCACAAATGACGTTTTGAAGGTTACTTGTTATATTAGCCTTGCGCTCACAAATGCCGTTTTGAAGGTTACTTATTATATTAGCCTTGCGCTCACAAATGACGTTTAAAGGTTACTTGTTATATCAGCCTTTCGCTGACAAATGACGTTTTAAGATTACATGTTATATTAGCCTTGTGCTCGGCCCAAATGACTTGTTAAGATTACTTGTTATATAAGCCTTGCGCTATAAATGGCGTTTTATTAACTTGTTATATTAGCTTTGCGCTTACAAATGCCGTTTTTAGATTACTTGTTATATAAGCCTTGCGTTCATGAATGGCGTTTTAAGGTTACTTGTTAAATCAGCCTTTTGCTTACAAATAACGTTTATAGGTTACTTGTTATATCAGCCTTACGCTCACCGATGACGTTTTAAGATTACTTGTTATACTATCTTGAGCTCACTAAAGACGTTTAAAGGTTACTTGTTATATCAGGCTTAAGCTCACAAATGACGTTTTAAGATTACTTGTACATGTTGTATTATCCTTTCGATCTTAAGTAAATGACAACGACTCTTCCTCTGGTTAAATTGTTGGTAATTTTTTTTTCTCAAAACAGCAACAAAAGCATGAATATATCAGTTAAT